>NC_034427.1:13446404-13472807 GCF_002078875.1 Numida meleagris
CGCCTCCCGCCGCGGGGCTGCCGGCGGCCGCGCTCGCTGCCCGTGGGCACGGCGGGCAACTTGCAGGCAAGTTTGCGGGGAACTTTTCTTCCAGGAGCCGCGGAGGTCGGCGGGGAGACGCGGGGCGTCGCTCCCCTTCGGGAGGCAGAGCCCGGCCGGGGCCTCTCCGGAGGGGGGTCCGCGGAGTCTCGGCGCGCTCCCGGCGGGGCGAGCGGCGCGTGGCGTAGCAACAGGTGCGCGGCGTGCGGGAGGGGGCCGCGCCCCGCGCCGGGGCAGCTCTTCCCGACGGCGCGGTGGCTGTCGGCTCTCTCTGCTCCCGCGGCGGCGGGACCGTGCGGCTGCTCCCGGCCGTCGTGCCGCGGTGCCGGCTGGCGGGACGCTCCGCCGGGCCGGGCCGCGGTGCTCCGGGAGCCCTTCCCGGCCCTCGGCCCCTCTCCCCGGGTCCTGTGGCTGCGCGGCGCAGTGTGGAGGCTTGCGTGTCAGATTCCTTCTTCTCTGACTAATCTGAAGGTCTTTTATGGTGTTATCTTTAAAATGATGGAGATGTCTTTTATATTGATGTATTTACCGACTTCTGTTCGTTGGCAATTAACTGTTCTTTATAGACAATGTATTTCTGGTAGATTATTTTTGTGTTGGAAAATGGGGGGGGGGGGGGAGCAGAGAAAACATGTGTGAAAGAACTGCTCCACAGCTACAGATCTCTTCATTGCAATACCAGAATATATGTGTATGTAAATAAATGACAAATCCCTTACTTTCAAAAATGATGTTTAAAAGGCAGCTTTCAGTGTGACTTACTAAAATTGGTCAAACATAAATACATTTCTCTGCGAGAGAACAACTGCAGTTATTACCTGTAATGTATTCCAGAACATTTTCCTGGGAATGCAAGGTACCTGGCAAAGTTATTTCACTTCTGGTTGTTATCAGCAGAATGAGGCTCAGCTTTATCAAACAAAGCACTGAGCAATATACTTGTCATAACTCAGTTTGCAGGTTGTCATAAGGTGCCCCGAATCAGAACACTGACCAGATCAAGGAGAGCAGCATGCAGATAGGAGCACATCTTTTGCAGATTCTATGTGTTTTAGGCTGACTTTATGCTGTATGTTGGCCCTTGTAAGTGTTACTTTGATGCGGCTCTCTTGGCAGAGTTGAAGTTTGAGGTCTGTTGTTACTATGTGATGAGCTGCAGGAGCATGGCTTGAAGTTTTTCAGAGGAGCACCCTGACAGTGATATGGGATGGAAATCGTGTGTCAGAAGAGAGCTGAATTTAACGCTGCTTGGAAATACTGCCTGCTTTAACCGGGGACAGAATAAGGAGTGCCGGGTCACGGAACGGCAAAGCTGCTGCTGTGAGTCCTTTCAGACAAGTCCCTGCATTCACTCTGCGCTGAAATCTGAAACTTTTTATTACTAAATCTACAAATGGTAAAAAGCAGCAGAGAGAAGTTCTAGGTGCTGAAATGGATTGAATAGTCTAAGGGAGAGCTATGCATCTTCCTTGCATGCTTGTTTTCACCCAGGCACAACTTTGAATTGTCTGCATCACGGAGCAGTGTCGGGTCCTTGCAGGAGCTCTGGTTACATCAGAGATGCACTGCAGAATTCGAAATGCTGCAGAGGACGCAGGAGAGGGAGAGAGCAGAACTTGAAGTGGAATTTTAGCATGTTACTTAGGATTTCTATTTCCTTACTTCAGAATAGCATCTTTAATAATTCTTTCCTCATTGTCTAGGAGTCTGGCACCCTTCCTGAATTTCTGCTGAAGGAAAGGGCAGGACAGATTTCTAATCCAATTTCTTCACCAGACATAATGGATAAGAATATCATCTTGAGAATGAGAGATTTTTGAAAAGATGCTACGTCTTGATTCACGCGCGCCCCGCACGGCTGGGACTCACCAGGAGCCCTGCTGGGGGCAGTGCCTCGGGATTACTGCAGTTTCTGGAAGCCAGAACTGTGATCGGGATTGTATGATGTGGTAAGGGTCAGCTCTTGCCCCAGTAAGCTTTTAAATAAAGTAGAAGAGAAGGAAAGAAGCTCAGAGAAGTGATTTATCCAGAATGAGCACATCTGATGAGCGAGGCAGCTGGATGGAAGGGCTGGGGTTCGCAAACTCCCAAGCACTGAGAGGGCGGAATGCCATCTCGGGAGGCAGGGCTGTATCTCTGGGCCCTGTTTTACCAAAGCAGTTTTATCTGAAGATTTTACTACTGTAGCACGTCCTTAAAGTTCATCTTGTTTAATCATTAATGTTGGGAAAATTGTCGCTATAGGCTAATGTGTTTTTCTGACCTTATATGAGTGTGTTGTCTTTAATTCTCAATGCATTTCTAACCCAATGTCATCAGTCTGCAGAATATGAATAAGGCAGTTGGCTCATTTGTCAAGCTCATAAGAAAAAAAAAAAAAACAGGAAAAAACCCACAACTCTTTCCTGAGTCAGATATGTCCCTTCTTAAAGGAGTGCTGATCATCATCACATAGAAGTGCCTTCCAAAGGAAGACAAGAAGCACACAAAGAAATGTGTGGCTTTATTTATCTCCTTAATCTCTTTAATCAGACCATATATGGGCTCTTATTTTCTCCTTCTCTCTTAGGTGCAAAGTTTTGTGTATCAGAGGTAAAAAAACCCCACATAAATAACACAGGTGCAGCATCAAATACCACAGCGGCCTGCATGGCGTCTGGGGCCTTCCAGTTCTGGCCATGGAAGGAGGAGGAGCCGCCTTCTGTTAACGGCAGTCATTCGGGGCATTACGCAGGGGATTAATTAGCCCAATTTATTGTCTCACACAGGTCGAGAAGGTAGAAGCAAAGAAAGAAATAATTTTTCCTTTGCTCTGTTGTTTCACAGTTGATGCCTCAGGGTTACAGTGTGTGGCTGACATGCGCGAACATTTACATTTCTCTCTGCCCATTTCTTCCCATTGTGTCAGCAATGGATGTGGTGGAAGATCAAACCAGGCACAGAGATGCGCTGCCTCCTCGTTTTTCCTGGCTGAGATTCAGAGGACAAGTTGTTGCTAACCAACATCATCTGGCATTACAGAAGGGAAACCTGTTAACTTAGCTCCCATTTACCCACAGTCTTCCATTAAGCATAATCTTTATTCTCTCGAGGCAAGGCCTGCCTTAGACGTAGCTGAGGCAGAGGGAAAAACCTTGTTTCTAAATAAGACAGCAGTCACTCTTCAGGAGAAGAGTATGTCAGGTAGCCCCACTTTTCCCACATCAAACCTACAGCCTGAGCTCCTGGTGGCATTCTTTCTGCAGATGGGATCCTGGGAATGCTCTGGTAGGAAGCAGCTCCTAGGTCAGCAGGAGCGCTTCGTGTGGGGGCTCTGCGCTGGGGTGATCTCCAGGCCAGCTGCTGTGTGCTCAGCGGGCGCTGTGCTCCTGCTGCCCTTCCTCTCGGATCCGTCTGTCTATCGAGTGCTGCAGCTTTTCCAGGGGGCAGTGGCACAGCGGCTCTGTTAGCTGTGATGCTCCGCCGATAATCCCAGCACTGGGCAGGGTTCCTACAGTGTCACTTTTTAACGTGGTTACGTTTCATGTTAATGTTCCTGTAGACATGCCGGTCAGCAGGCCTTCACTCAGCCTTTTTTTGAGGCAAGATACAAACTGCCATTGACCAGAAGATTATTTGAGTGCAGCCTGTGGGATTTTGTCAGTTTTGCGCTCTCCCAGAGGAGTTTTAGAATCGCCCATTCCCTGCGATGGGGTTTATTTCCAGACCCATAACTGAGGCAAAGACAGAGCTACTTGGCACTACAAGCACAAGTAGGGGCACCAAAGCCAAGCACGGTTTAGGTTTCTGCAGAGAGCTGGATAACTCTCCAAACAAACAGCTGTTCTGGAATCTTCAGCTGTAGGCATGGAGAGCCCTCTTTGGGGCAGTGACAAAGCCAACCTCTTTGCTTGCCTCAGGCCAGAAAATGGTGCTGCAGCTCTTGGGAGCTCTGAATCACACTGTGCCCATTCTTACGTCTTCCCATAGGCTTGCTCTCCCTCCACAGGCCCTTGAGGTGAGCAAATGAATGGTCTCTGTTTGTACTGAGGAGCGTGCACATGAAACATCAGGCAGTGTCACTCCACCCAAAGCTCACCTGGGGACTCCTGTTTGTAAGAGCATGTAAGGAACCGTTCCATTTACAGCAATCCTCCTGGGAAGTTTTGGAGCACGACTGGGATACTATTTTATTGAAAACATTATTTTAAGTCCCCATGCAGCAATGAAAGCCTGTTGCTCTTAAACTGAAGTGCAGCTCTGTTTTAAGTATTTTGCTGTTGTGTACTGATAATTTTTTTCTTCCACAACAGGTATGTAACACCACTGATGTGGGTTATAAACCTCAGCTTCTGAAAACAACAGTCGTGTGCTTAAAGAAGTCGCTGTAGCAGGGATATACAGCCCCAAGGTGCATAGCAAAGAGGAGGTAAGTGCAGCCAGGAGAGCAAAACTGTGGACTGCTATCAAAGCGAGTTAATTAGAGTATTTGTTATTTGAGGCTAGAAAACCAAAATACTTGTGTATAACAAATATCTACTCATTATACAGTCTACTTAACGGATACATACTGTTGTCAAATGAAATTCAGCAACTCTCTGCATTGAGTGGTAGCTGGCTGTGGAGATGGACAGCCCAGGAGCGGGGCTGCACAACTCTGTGCAAGAGCAGGCTTTCAGACCGACTGCTACATCGCAGTGAGTCAGGCAGGTAAAGGGTTCGGTGTTTCCAGCAGCTCTGATTTATACCCATTTGAACTTTGTGATCACTTCGTTCCATAGACTTAACACTGCTTTTGTGCGAGCAGAATTTTAACCTGATTTTCAAAGTCATCCTAAACATGTTTTGGTTTTGTGTAATTACAGCCTATTACTGTGCATAGGGTGCTAATTGTAATTGAAGTAACATCCCAATATTTGTGCAGAAGTTCTGTATTTCCAAAGTCTTTCATAAGTGAGGCTTTAAAAAGGGAGTTGCCATGCCATTAAATATATATAAACTCTATACAAATGTCATCATCAATATAAGTGTTTTTTCCAAAATTGTTTCCGTATTGCTTTAAAATTTTCTACAAAACACTTTAATGCTCTGTTTTGTTGATACTACCACAATTCTTACCTATGCCACATGCAAGATTTATTCCTGTTTTCCCTCGGTACCCACAGGGAACTGAGACCTCTGCATGTGAGACGGGGGAAGCTCCCCAGTTTGATAAATACACCAAGCAGAGCTTCTGGATAAGGGAGCAGTCCTTGAGAGAGTCAGTTCTCCCTGGCTGGACAAAAACAGCCTCACCAGAAATCTTTTCTGCCTATATTCAGCCCCTGCTGTTTTCTTTCCAATTATTTCATCAACCGTAAATGTTTTTTGAGCCTCAGTCACTACATGTGTTCCAAACTCAAGAACAACCGGTCACTCACTAAATCCATGTGTCTGGCTTTCATTCCAGAAGACACCTAACGAATAGCAAAGGGATGTGAAGTTATCTTCCAAGATGACTCTTCTACCTGGAGAAAATTCTGATTATGACTATAGTGCCCTGAGCTGTGCTTCAGATGCTTCCTTCAACCACGCATTCTTCCCAGAAACAGAAACCCTCAAGGGCGTCTTTTACCAAAGAGCCAAGCTCATTCACCCTGACGAGGATCTCCTGAAAGGCTTTCACCCTGATGATCGGAAGCGTCATATTATTATAAACGTAGGGGGCATTAAGTATTTGCTCCCATGGACCACGCTTGATGAATTCCCACTGACACGCCTGGGACAACTAAAATTCTGCAACAATTTTGATGACATCCTAAACATCTGTGATGATTACGATGTGACATGTAACGAGTTCTTTTTTGACCGCAACCCAGGAACGTTTAGGACAATCCTGACCTTTTTGAGGGTTGGAAAACTTCGGCTCCTGCGTGAGATGTGTGCGCTGTCTTTTCAAGAGGAGCTGCTCTACTGGGGAATTGAGGAAGACAACTTGGATTGGTGTTGTAAGAGGAGGTATCTGCAAAAAATGGAGGAGCTTACAGAAATAAATGAACGGGAGGATGACCTTATAGAAAATGAAACAACAGGTGAAACAGTAGAGGAGACAAAAATTGGCTTGTGCATGAAAAAGTTGCAAGACATGGTAGAAAGACCCCAGTCTGGCCTCCCTGGGAAGGTGTTTGCTTGTTTGTCTGTTTTATTTGTAACTATTACAGCAGTGAATTTGTCCATCAGCACCATGCCTGACCTGAGGGAAGAGGAGGATAAGGTAAGTTCCCTTTTCAGGTTAGAAAATGGTACGTGCTGGGCGGAGCAGAACAACCACAAAGTCTGATGGTGTTGATTTGAATAGGGATTTTGCAGCTGCCTTTAGATGGAAGAAAAAATTACACAAAGAATACTGGAAATCTTATGGGACTGTGTTCAATTACCTACAAAAGAATTGATCGTATCAAATTCTATGTCCAAAGAAAATGTTGTTTCTGGGCATTCTTCTGTATAACATTCTTCTCTATATAACACCTTATTAAGCTTGCATTTGCTATTTGGAATGCCTGAAATTACCAAGCAATATCTTCTGTGGAATAAGCAGTTCTTTCCTAAGATTTGCATTTAACTTGTTCCAATTTGTCATTGTGTTTTCCCATAGCAACAGCTTCAATTCCTTTAATATTTTGGGTTTAAAAAAGCCCACAAAACTCTCTTCCTGTCACTGTACCAACTAAAATAGTTATTATCCGAGTGCTGATTACAAACTCCTCCTCTTTCCTACAGGGTGAGTGTTCCCAGATGTGCTACAATATTTTCATTGTGGAATCTGTCTGTGTGGCGTGGTTTTCACTGGAGTTCCTGCTGAGATTCATCCAGGCAAAGAGCAAGTTTGCATTTCTGAGGAGACCGTTAACTCTGATAGACATAATAGCTATTTTGCCATATTACATCACTTTGCTGGTAGACACCACTTCGGTGGGCTACAAGAAGCCCAGCTCTGGGAGCATCTACCTGGACAAAGTCGGTCTGGTCCTCCGAATACTCCGTGCCTTGAGGATTCTGTACGTCATGCGGCTGGCCAGGCACTCCCTGGGGCTGCAGACGCTGGGGCTGACCGCCCGCAGGTGCACCCGGGAGTTCGGGCTCCTGCTGCTCTTCCTCTGCGTGGCCATCGCACTGTTTGCACCGCTCCTGTACGTCATTGAGAACGAGATGGCGGACTCGCAGGAGTTCACCAGCATCCCCGCGTGCTACTGGTGGGCTGTCATCACCATGACCACGGTAGGCTACGGAGATATGGTTCCCAGGAGCATTCCCGGCCAAGTGGTGGCACTGAGCAGCATACTGAGTGGCATCCTCCTCATGGCATTCCCAGTCACTTCCATCTTCCACACGTTCTCACGCTCCTACATTGAGCTAAAGCAAGAACAGGAAAGAATCATGTACAGGAGGGCACAGTTCTTATTAAAAACAAAGTCTCAGATAAGCAATGCATCACAAGGGAGTGATATTTTATTCCCAAGTATCTCTACTGACAATAGGGCAATGAATGACATTTAAGTTACTGTTTTTCCTCATGTCAGGTAATGTTTTGTTGTATCAAATTCCATCTTTTACTTTGCTTCGGAAGCATTTTACAAAGGTAACCCTCATTTTGAAAGGAAGAAAAGGGGCCATTAACCAGGAACGGATGTGGTTTAAGAAGTCTCCAATTATGCTGTTTCTTTCCCCAACCTTCCCAGTATTGTGCACAGGACAGGTCTTTCACTGAGGTCATACAGTGGGATTTTAGGGATGAGAAGTTCTCTGACAAAAATAACGTATAATTCTGTACTCGAGAGGATGTTTTGTCTTTTGTACTGCACATTTTTTTCCAACTGAATCACAATGTATATAATCATTAAGCAGGCTGTCATTTTTCTTGTATATAAATAATGTAAATACAACAAAATTAATGGCTAAATTCTCTCCCAGTAAAATGCCTTAGAGCATGATTGAAATAACCACAGAGGTTTGTCCCACTGCACTCTTAAAGAACGTTGTCAGATTTGTCATTCACAGCAGCAGCCATACGTTTCTTTGTAAGTCAGCCCTAAACATAACAGGAGCAAAAAAGAACCGAGCTGTTTGTATCATAACCTTGCTGAAGATGTAAATACTCAGAGCTCATCAGCTTCAAAATTTAAATGAAGTTACAATATTGATCCTGCATCACTGAATGCAGGATTCCAAGGAACGGAGTCTTTTGAGTTTTGTTGCATTTAATATCATCAAGGGGAGGCTAGCTGCAAATCAAATGAAATATGCATGGTAAGATGCCAGCCATTCCCTACCATCTGTTTCCATGTTTTTACTTTACCTCAGATATGAAACAGAATTAAAAGAGGCCTGTTTCCAGGGAACACCCTACTGTTGCTTGACGAATCAATATTGCAGCTACCCATTCACATTCAGCATTGGGTTCTTTAGAGGGAGCAGAAAATATGTGGTCGTGGGAAGTTGCCAATGATGAAAAAAAAGCAAATATCATTTGAGTCACGGAGCGGGGGGTGCTGACAGCTTTATCCTTCCCTGTCCTCAATCACGAGGGACTTAAGAGTTGATTAACTATACCTTCACCATTATTAAAGACATCATAGAGTAATGGAGAAAATTTTGAATGGGCTATGAAAAGGCAATTAAGGCCCTCAAGCACAACTGTGTATTATTTATCCACACAGGTGGCTTGGCCCAGGTTCCCTGCTGACATCTGGGGCAGTACCTGGGTCAGGGAAGAGCTCAGGTTTGGCACCTGCTCCTGTGCAGATAAATGCCAGACCTCCCATTTGTTGTGGAGGGAATGAGACTGGTTTGCTTAACAATGCAGGAGACAAACTCCAGAACTTAAAAAAAAAAAAAAAAAGTATAAAATCCACTTGTTTGACTTCATTTGTGCTCAGAGGCAAAGAAAAAATAAACTTGTGAATTTCACTTTTTTTCCCCCCCTCATTAGCTGTTAGGAGTTAGGGAGATTTGGAATAGGAAGTTCCCATCACATTTACTAATGCTTCTCTACCCCAGTTTGCAGAAACCCTGTTGCTTATTGGCCTTTCTGTGGCAGGTTGCTGGGAGTGCCAGCACACATGATGGTTTGGTGTTTTAGATGAAGGCCAAGGACACAAACAGCATCCTTTCAAAAACAAAATTTGTTCCTCAGCCCAAGATGTTCAGTCAAGCCCTCATTACACTGGTTTTCTTTTCAAATATCTTAAATAAAATTTGAATGTGTTTTGCTATACTTATTTTTAAGGAATAATTTCCAAACTTTAAAAAGTGCACTCTGCAAATAATTAGGGCTCTAAGAATCTTCTGTCACAGAAAAACATGCCTGTGGAGCAGTACTATGGAGAGCTAACACACCCAGCATAAACTCTCAGCAATTAATTATGTGCCAGAGCTAGGAATATAACCAGCTTTTCACTCGTTCTTCAGCTTTAATTAGAGTTGGATAAAAAGCAGGAACATCGTGACAAAAAGGGACAAATTTTCCATCCAAAATGCTCTTAATTTCAAAGGTGTTTGATCATCTGTAGCATTGGCTCCAATACAAGTGCTATACGTCCTTCTTCCTTTGTATCAGCATTCATTACAGGAAGAAATGGTAATTAGATTGGTCCTGTGAGCAACTGTTGCCTATGTCAGAATGCGTGCGACAGGCTGAGCCCTACATTTGGAAGCAAGAAAGGAGAACTTGAGACTCACCAAATAAAACCTAAGCTTATCTCCCTTTTATTCTAGCTAACAAATCCATCCATTTTTTCAGTGTCTGTACACTGAGTAATACTCATTTATTTCATGTATCACTTTATTTCCATCCCAGAATTATAACTTGATTCTGAAGACTGTGTCCAGAAAAAAAAAAAAAAAAAGAGATCACCCTGAAGCTGGGTGTTGGTTGAGCAAACCCGTGACTGCATCGCTCCTGCTGGGAGCTCTGCCTGAGCCAGGAACAAATCGCCTCGCAGGATGTACCCCTATAGAACCGAGTACTTGGCAGCACATCACTTGTAAGCGTATCAACATGTCTCGCTCTGAGTCATTGTAACAAACTTGCTTATGTTTTACACAAGGTAACGCATACTGTAGTCCTTATGCTAAATAAATCCAGATATACGTCTTAAGAGCACAACATTAGTATGAAACCCACATGCTACGTTCTAGCTTTTACTGTGAAGGCGGAACATTTAAGGTGATTATGCCTCTTTAGAGTACATTATCTGAGATTTTAGTCAAATTCGTGGAAATTATGGATTGATTCAAAAAGCTGTTTCCAGTGACACAGCTGACAGCTACCAAGTCAGCTATCACTCCTCTTTTGCATTTTAACAGCATGTGCAGTCAACAAGAAAGTTCCAATAAAAAACACTGTGCTCTTATGAAGGCAAAAAAATGTTTGAATTGCCACTGATAGAGTGGTGCATGTCTCCAATAGAGATAGGCTTGCATTGCTATTTATATTAACCTGTGTATACTGCAGAAATACAGTACGAATTCAAACAGCAATAGCTGTATTAATTTTGAACAATAAAGCGTTAGGCTCTCCTTTCATTTCCGTGTGCTTCTTAAGGTGTGGAAGGACTGTCACAAGTGCTATAGGCAGGCACGACCGACTGCAGGAGGTGAGAAGTGAGCAGCAGCAGAGGGAGAGTTTGGGCAACGAGCACCACCAGCTGAAGCACGGTGACTGTGGAAAAAAATAAAGCTTTTGTTAGGAAATAAGATTATCTGAGTATAGGAAAAGCTAGGCCCCAGTTCAGTGGTTTGAGTACAGAAGACTTTCTTGCACGTTACCCCCAAGAATCACAGTCAGTTACTGACTTGTTAATTGTGACATAATCCTAACACAATTAAAACCATTTCAACAAAGAAATTAACATTCAGAAAAGAGCTGGAAGAATGCATGGACATGGGGGAAGAGAAAAACCCTCAATAAAACCAGAATTTCCAGGCAAGGTGTTGTACTGAATTACTTTCTCCCTAACCTTTCCCTCCTCCACCTTTACTTCCTCAAAAACAGTAACAAAAGTAAAGCCATTAATGAGTGCAACACTAATGAAGGGAGACAGAGACACAGGTATTTAACCATACAACACAGAATATTGGTTACTAGGGGAGCATAACACTGTAACATGATAGCGCAGCAATGATAACAGAGCTGCGAGGTCCCAGGCTGCAGCAAGTGAGGACTTGCTCAAATACAACAGGCACAAACATAAAGGAAAAACTCTACTTACCTATAGAAGGCCTCAGGTAGATAGGGATCTCCAGCAGGACACCCTCACCTCCCCTGCCAACCCTTAAATGAGGTCTGGGCAGGGGTGGATCCTGGCTCCAGCCCTTCCGGTCACTCAGACACATTGCATGCACCTGGGCTCTGCTGGGCTGACCCTGCCTTCCCACCAGGTGCTCCATCACTGCTCCAGGCCATGACTTAGCATTTCCACTGCAGTGAGCTGAAGCATTGCACTTTTGTTATAGGTTGAGGTTTCAGGGAAATTTCTCTTTTGGGGATATATGGGACTTGTCTTCATTTCCACCTTTATATTTTTTCACTGTAATTTAGAACTCCCAACTTCCATAGTCAGCAGTCTTAGCGGTGTCATTGAATAGTCAGAGACTTTAGCAATTCCAGTTAAGCAACAATTATACAGAATTGAATCATGAATTTGCACATCATCAGATACACGTCTGGGAAGGAAAAGCAGCACGCTCTATACATTCAAGACTTGTTTGGCTAGAACTTAACTTGATGCAAACGGCCGATGCAAAAGCAAAAGAGGTTTTGCTATAGAAGGTTCTCATTCCTACAGCTGCAGCTCTCTGTGTGACTGTAACCAAAGTTTCATAGGAGTCTCCCTGTGAGCAAAGCTTGCCCCTCAGTCCTCCCCATCAGGCTGTAGACAGACTCAGCTGAAATTTGCTAAGCCCTCCCTGAAGTGCCTGAAGTTGTGACCTGATTGCCAAAAGACATAGATCACCTTTGGCAGATGTGAAGCCTCCCCCAGTTTTTATTTTTTTAAATGAAGCCTAGGATGAGACAGCTCCCTAATTCAGGTATCTCATTCGAAGGCCAGTGTTAGGTCAGGTGAATTGGAGTCTCATTCTTCAACTGCACAGAACCACCAACTCCGTATTATTTATCCTTCCCATACCTTGTTCCTGACATGTGGGGACCAAGGAACAAGGAGTAGTACACAGGGCCCTGGTCAAAGAGCTCACCCTGGGCTGGCCAGGAGCAGCGTGAATCAATGTCAGCAGCAAACAGAGCAGTTCTTGGCAGTTCGTGCCTAAAATAGGCAGTTTTTCCTAAAATGGCTCTGTTCCCCACAATTGCTGACTTTTTTTTCCTTTTGGCTTAGTTAAGAAAAAAAAGGACCTGTAAGTTCAAACAAGAGGAAAGGAGCAGACCCTTCTTGTAACAAAGCTGTAAAACTACACATCCTTCCCTTGGATCTACAACAGGCTGAAAGCTGGTCTGGATACCCACAGTCCTACAGATGTAACGGACTGTTTAATCAGAAATTAAATGAAAAAGTGACAAATGTGACTTTGAAGACTGGGACATCCATCTCTGCTCATGCATCATTCAGTGCTTCAATAGTATATGGCCCATTTTTTTCTGCATTAATAGTTATTAGCTTCCTTGTGCAAGATTTAACAGGAATTTAGTATTTACTTATCCAAAGGATGATATGTGTACCAAAAATACAGAAATAAAGCCCAGAGTGCAATGCCTTCTGGACTGGTGGAACTGCAGCATCCCCTGGGCTGCCTAGAGAGCAGGACCGCAATCTGCAGAAACCAGGCAGAACTGAAGACACGGACTAGAGTTCACAACAGAGGATGAACATCACTCCCAACAACAAAAATACACTCCAAAAGTTCTATTACTAGCACATAAAAAATGCTTAACACAAGATTTAACCACTCACTTACCACTTCCTCTGTGGTATTTTAATATGCCAAATTCAGCATTGCTAATGATCTCAGTGTTGCTAACATAGAAATGGTCATAGAAAGGACCAGAAAGTGAAGAAGACCAGTTTAGATCCCAACTGGCACTTCAGTGAGGCACTTCAGCTCTGTGCATGGTCTGTCTTGTTTGTGACGTTAGAGTGTAAGTCCTCAGGACAGTGCTCCTTGTTTGGGGTCAGTCAGCAGGACTATGTAAAATCATACACCACACATAAAGATAAATTCACGTCTCACAAATAAAGGAGAATATTGCCTGCACTGCACTAACAAACTGAAAATGTTCAGAGTTTGGCTTTATAATTATTAACAATAAAACCAGAACTTCCTCCCTTTTTGCTTATTGTTTTTCTTTCTCATTTTCTAGCATCTTCTGAAATACTCCCTAGAAATTACTGAAGATATCATGAGCGCTATTAGTTCTGCCAAAGGCGTGGCAGGATTGTAGTAGCAGGCAACACTTCTGCTCTACCCAATGGGGCTTCTGCTTTCTCTTTGCCCGTGGGAACTAATCCAGAAATAAACAGAAATAAAGTTCTGCCATAACTTGAAACACAGCAGACCAGGTAGGGTAATTAGAACAAATTTGCTACACTTTATACATATTCATTCATGATTCCTGTAGCCCTTGTGGCAAGAGCAGAACAGCCTTGTGCAATGCTGGTCAACTGGGGCACACAAACATGGGCAGCGCTGTCCAGAGCTTCTCCTCCATCAGGCATCCTTCTCCGTGTTTGTGGTTTTGTAGCCATCTTTGTTATCTTCATCATTTTCTTTCCTACTTTTGTCGTGCAGCCACAGACAAGGCTTTAAACTGCAATGATTAGCCCGCTGAAGGTGCTGACCAGGAATGCAAGCACTTTCCAGACATCATCTGGAGATTAGAATTAAAAAAACAAGGCTGTTTGTTTCCAAAGTTTGAATGAGAATTTTACAGCTCTCAGTCATTCTCATGGTCAGCAAATACAGTAACGTGTCCCTTTCTGGTCGGTATGATACTGTCATTTACATGGTGTGCCTACCACAGGAATAAAGTGGGGCGGTCTAGCATAAGTTTCCATAGGTAACTATGGATGGAGGCAAAGTTTTGACACACAGTTGCTGGATGATAAATGGAAGTCATGCTGCTCATTATCATTAGTGATGCACTTCACCACGCAAAGAACCTGCGCGTTATCCTCCAGGACTTTTATAGTGATAGCAGTTCTCAGGTCAACCAAGGAAAAGATGAGTCAGTCTCACTCAGAATTAGAAGCACATTTTGGGAAATCAAGAAAATCATCTGCAACACTGTAGAATTGTAAATGTATTTAATTTTTGCGAGGAATGCTTCAGTGGATAACGTGAATGGAGAAAATTAAGATCGCAAAGCATCATGTGGCACAATAATGGGGGAAAGTTACCTGTTAGTTAGGCAAAGGTAGGGAGCACAAATTCAGTTCAGGTATCACAGGGTGAAAATGAACATGATTTGATGGGAACAGAAAAGAAGCATCAGCATCAATAGTTGGCATCTTTGTTCCAAGGTAGGGGCTCCGATACGCCCCAAAATTGCATTAATAAAACATTCCTCTTGGGGTGACTAGTGTAAACCTGCATGTGCATTTTTTTTCCCACTGACTCCTTGCTTTTCCTCTGACAGCAGAAACTCTGCCCTCAGCGCCTGTTTCAGGGTTTCGACAGCAGCAGCCGCAGTGCGGCCGTTCGAGGATCCGACATTGCCACCTTCGGGCCGCTGCCGGCAGCTCAGTCCCGGGAATCCTGTCCTAAAAGCATCAGCCCGCACCAGTCATCTTCACGAAGGTGTCCAAAAGATTTGGACAGCATCTCACTCTAAAGCATTAGACTGCAGAGCCGTGAGACTAATGGTGTTAATCACAGCCAAGAGTATCATCTGAGATTAGTAAAAGGAAGACTAAAAGGAAGCCAGTTTGGTCTCTGCAGTCTTGTGGCGTGCCAGGACATGTCACAAAACTTCTCCCTTTTGGATTTGATCTGCCCCTGGAATATGCAGCACTCAACAGCACCACGATGTGATCATAAGGAGATCTCCATCAACATCAGTAACCTGAGTCCCAGTGCAAAAAAGTCCATTATTCTTAGTCATTCTCATGTACCAATAGAATAGTGTCGTGGGTGTTTTTTCCTAAAAGTATTGTGCTTCAGTGCTGTCAATACTTTTAGCCACAGTGCAGATGAAAAGGAAATAAGGAAAGAAACACAGTGAGAATCTACAAAATGATCCATGTTTTAAAAGGCTAACAAGATTAGAACATGAAGTTTAAGCTTGTCACTGTGAAAACTAAAGAACTGATTGAGGTAACTGCACCTGAGAAATAATAACAAGAAACTTCACTTCATAATGGTGCTTTGAATGGACTGCAGTACGGTACTAAAAATATTAATAGAGAAGGAAATTAACACTAATCAGGGCAGGAGATGAGAAGACCACAATAGAATTGTGAGCAGAAAGCAAAGGAGAAAAACTAGGCATTGACTGAGTGTCAATGTTCATATATTCCCTGGGGCAGTGCTGCAGGAGAGCGACTCGAAGGTGAACGCTGGAGTTCTGAGTGTGGAAAAAACTGTCGGTGCTCTCATCTGAAGCACAGAGTAGGCTCAAAACATTCAATTTTTAACCATTAATGGTAAAAATGCACCTGTGGAGTGTTCTGACAAGTTTCAACCCGTTTCCCCAGTTCCCACCCACAGGTGCAGTAACAAAGCACAAAGTGAGAGTGGTTCCACAAAAGGGTTTGAAAGATGCATACCCTGGAAATGATTTCTATCAATTCTACCTAAGATCTATGGTGCTGTCACAAAGCATCTGGAATATGACTGTGCTACGTGCTCTGTGTCTGCACATACAGCTGTGCACATTCACAAAGTTACAAGTTTGTCCTTCCTAAATTTCAGACCCTTATGTTGTGAAGTTAGAAATTCACCACATAAAACAAGAACTGCTCATGAGCAGGTGAATGCCCGTTTGCATAAAGGACCTCACTTCTGAGCCAGATCTACGAGAGAAGCCATTTTAAATTTGGAAATAACCTTTCTTTGCAAGTTGAGCTTCAGTCTCTTAGCAACAGCACGAGCACCTTGCACAGAAGTGCAGCTCTTTGTGCAGGAGGGCCTCAGGCTGGAGGAGCCACGGAGCACTCGCTGCAGGTTTCCTCCTCCAGTGATGAAGGCTCCCAGCAGCAAGAGCTGCAGTCAACACACACTTCTGGGCCACCCCGAAGCAGGGCCGCTGTTTGCTGCCACTCCAGTACCTCAGCATCCCATCCACTCACAAATAGCAACAGCCCTCTCCATGTTTTCTCCTCAAGCACAGAGACAGTGATAAGCACTTACCAGAAGGTTAAAGAGAAGACAAACTTCACGCCATACCCTCAGAGGGGTCGAAGTCCACAGTTCTTCTTGCTTCTTGAAACAGGGAGCCGGTGCTCTGGGTCTCATAGGCCTCTCTCAGTGTTCACTGTGCTGCTCCTGAGGACAGCGATGGTCACGCCACGAGCAGGGCTAGGAAGGCAATCTTCCCAGGGAAGAACTGAAACCATGCACGTCACAGCCTGGACTCCTGTACCTTAGTAGACCTTTCCATGTCTTCATTCTGGCTACAGCTGCAGCCGGACTGTGGCTTTCAGCAGATACCTGCACCTTTAAGTAGGCCTGACACAGAATGATTGTGTTTCTGACCGGGAAACTTGTACTGCAATAGACTAGCTTTATTGCAATAGATACATTTTTATCAGTTTCCTTTTCTGATAACATTCACCACAGGTGCCATTTTGGATGGAAGCTATTTTTTGCTCTTCACCACAATTTTACCACCTGCACGAAATAGTAGAAGTGCAAGTATCTCACAATACAAGGAAGAGGTCAGAGCAGCACTGTCACAAACGTATTTCAGTTGGCTTCTACGCTTGGCTGAACCAACCATATGAAACATATTCTAAAGTCAAGACTAAATTAACCCATCAACGCTGAAAGACTGGAGAATGGGCAAGCAGAAATGACATTCCTTTCCTACTATCCAGACCAGAAGCGACAGTGCAAGGCAAGCAATGGAGCTGGTACGTTTAACCAGTGGTAGCATAAACCACCAGGGGTTAATACCACAAACCAGTGTGTGTGTTTTCTTGTGGTTTACATTAACATTTGCTAACTGTGCTCCAAACGTAGCTACCCTAGTACATGTTAATATTTTACTCGTCTGTTAGGCTACAGGAGGAAACGTACGCCCATATTGTGTCCACTAGAAGTTCAAAGAACTGATGCTTCCTCTGAGGAACACTAGTTAGTCTGCAGCCACAGTTATTCCTGCTTTTTATTTTGTGCCTTTCTTTCTTCTTCTTCCAGCTACTCTCTTTAGCAAAGTATCGTCCTTTCATTTAAATCTGCCACTTAAAAACTATTCCATTATTTTTAACTGAAGTCCAGTAATCAAACAATGCAACTCAGTTTGCATTTATCAAGCTTCCTGTACCATTACAGGCTCCACCTTCCTCAAGCAGTGTGAGATCCTTCCTTCCAGCACAGCAGCGTTCTGCGTGAGAAGGGGAAGAACTCAGAGCAGCACAACAAAGATGATCTTGCTCTTTATTCCCATCTTCCATTCTACAGCATTCTCACACAACCATTAACTTTATGAGGAACAACCACAAACCTGGATCTGATCGATACGTTTTGTTTTCCACTGCTGTGAGGGCTTGCCACCACAACCCAGAGCACGCAGCTGCTGTGTTTGGGTTGGCATTCACTAAAATGGATCCTCATTTCTGATGCCTGCAAAACAGGTGGAGAAATCATCTGTCAACTGACAGCCAATTTTCACATTACTAAACAGGTAACTGCAAACAACTTCCCAAAACTTAGATTGTTTGCCTCAGCAACAAATCTCAGCTATAGAATATGCCGTTCCTGTCTAAGCCTCTCCTGTTCTTCATCAAAATACTTCAGTAAGCACAAGCAAACTGCAGATTACTTCGAACCAGAAATCCAAAGATGAGTTCTTCTCATTATCAGCACTTTTGTCCTGGTTTTATCAGTATTCCATATCATAACCAATTCACTGCCTACAGCAGAAGTAAACAAGTGAAGTTGAGGAGTTTCCTTTTTAAGCTTTGTTTTAGCATATTTCTTTTACTATCCAGCAATGCTATTTAAGATCTTTGTCTTTATGTGACAGCTACAAGCTGTAAAGCATTACATTTTACAAAGTAATTGCCCTGAGCCATACAAAAAAGTCTGTAAATGAAAAAAATGACATTATATTATTTCTTCTTAGTTTCCTCTCTTAGATAGGAGCACTTCTCAGATCAACATGACCTGTATAGGTCAATCCATCTGCTTTCTCCCCACATGAAACAGCTGCCACCTTTTATCAGGATTTGGTGATCACATGGGAATAAAAGGCAAAAGCTTTCAGTGCCATCTAGAAAGGAATGCAGGGGCTGAACACACTCTTACTCCAGGAGAAAAAGCAAATCCTTTTGACAATCTGATCCTCAACTCTTCCAAGATAACTTTTCTACTGACATTAGAGGGCACTAGTGGAGGAGCTTCAGAAGAAAATCTTGTAAAAACAGTAGAAGGTCGGGTATTTGGAAAAACTTCTTCTCAGAAATAGTGGCAATGCTAGTGCTCCCCAGGGAAGTGGTGAAGTCACTGTTCCTGCAGGTGTTCAAGGAACGTGGAGATGTGACACTGAGGGACATGGTTTGGTTGGCATAGAATCATAGAATCGTTTGAGTTGGAAGGGACCCTTAAAAGCCATCTAGTCCAGCTTCCCTGCAGTGAACAGGGACATCTACAGCTAGATCAGATTGCTTAGAGCACCCTCCAGCCTGACCTTGAGTGCCTCCAGGGACAGGGCATCCACCACCTTTCCGGGCAACCTGTGCCAGTGCTTCACTATCCTTACTATAAAGGTATTTTTTCTTATATTTGGTCTAAATCTCCTCTCTTTTAATTCAAAACCATTTCCCCTTCTCCTATCACAACAGACCCTGCTAAAGAGTTTGCCCTCTTGTTTCTTAAGGCCCCCACACAGTCTCTCATAGAGGTCCCTTCCAGCCTCAGTCAGTCTGTGGTTCTGTCTTTCTGGAAATGCTCCCCAGCTGAGCAGCAGTGGTGCACTCAGCACCCCTACTACCCCCACATCACCCTCCCGAGTTCTGCACAGACACTCATAGACAGAGCATTTGATCATAAAAGCTATTGATTGGCATCTGTGCACAGGTTGGAGCTTCATTTTTCCATTTCTATTTCCAGACCAGCATCTTGATTTCAATTAAAATTAAAACTATTCAAACTGATGCAAGTGCTACTACTTCCCAAGACATCTTCTGATTTATAGTCATGAATCAAGAGGTCCGGCAGATTCTGCACTACTAGCATAACATAGATGCTTAATCATAGAGTCAAAGGAATGTAAGCTTAAAAGATAGCTCACACACAAAACTAAAGCCTCTAAAGAGAAAAACTTTCAAAGTATTAAAATAAATCCTAAGTTAAAAGATTATTATTATTACAGAAGCTTTACAAAATGTGAATGCGTATTTTGATCCCCTCGTTTCATCACTTTTGTTACTGCACTTCTAGAGAGCTAGAAGCAGTAGCATCAGTTGCTGCTTTTGTTATCTGAAATTTCTGCAGAGAATGTCAGTTTGCTATTAGTAGGTTCACAAACATTTGCACTAAGTATGCCTGTAGGGTTTATTTTTTATTTGTATTACTTTTATTTTTTGTTATAGATTTTAAACACTGAAGACTGGCATCAAAAAATCTGTCCCTACAGCACTGTATGGAACACTAAAGTTCACAATCCAGTTTTATTACCACAGGAATGTTTCTGAGCTCTAGGCACAGGTATTTGTACAGCCTTGTTCTGACACATCAGGCCTGCAAGCTCGGTTCTTTTTTTCCAGAGGAATCCACTTTGTTGTGTGGGGATTTGGATGTGGTACATGAAAAACCCAGGTTAAGTCTCTGAAACAAATGATGCTTTCAAAACGTACCCTAGAAAGATGGCTTCTGTTATATTTTTTTTTTCTTGGAATATTGTACATATTATTCAATTACCCTGCTTTGTGTCATTCTATTTCCCTGGTCTTTTTTCAAAAGAACCGTACATTTATATAAATACATCTCAGTTCTTGCTGAGGTTGAATTGCATCTGTTACAGCCTAGGGAATGGTTTGGTTTACAAACTTGCAGTGCCACCTAGCAAACATCCTTAACAGTTCTTTTTCCTGGTGTAATTTTACAAACCTCAGCACAGAGCTTTCATATTAAAAAAATAAAAAAAAGAAATTTGCGTTTGCCATATTTCAAGCTTCCAGTGCATAGTTTTGTTCTGAACAGTTAGATTTGGACCAAAATTATGCTAACAAATTGGATAGTAACAAAGATGCTCACACAGCTAAAATTCCAGTACTTGAACCTCAAGAACTTGCTTTGGACATATCCCTTATAGATTTGACTACCAGACAGTCCCATTAATTTTTGTTTGAAATTACACATTTCAGTACTAAGTGAGTATCAAATATATTGGAGTTTTGAGATGAGTTTCCTGCCACCAAAATAAGGAAGTCTTTAGTTTATCAAGGCACATTGATACTTTGTGTTAAATACATTTTAGACTTGTATGAAGGCTAGAAGACCAGATTGATTTGCTGTGCCTTAAAATAACAACCGCATCCCAGGAGAAAATAAGTTTATATATTTAAGTCTATGCCTGAATCCTGAAGCTATCCCATAGACCTACATGTAGGAGACATTCAAACGCAGTAATCGAGAACAAATGCTGCAGCCACTATTTCTCCTAACCTCCAATGGGAAGCTGCTTCCTGCAGTTCCTGTGCTGAAATCCTGTAAGCCACTTTAAAAGAGAGTATGATCAAAGGAAAAAAAAAAGAAAAAGAAGCCTCACAACATCAACCGTGAGAGACAAAGAGAAAAATACACTCTGCTGCCTGACCTGACCCCTTCTGGTAACACATCAGACCAACCGCACTGTAAGCTCCTTGAATAAAGCAGCTAGTCTGCATTCACAGTGTCAACATGCATCAATATTTAGATAGTACTTTGGCAGCAATACAAAATGAGAGTTTTATTGCTTCTCTTCAAACTTCTGGAGATTTGCTGAGACACTTCCTGGTGCAAAGAGAAATCACTATGTGTTTACTGTGTTTGAGAAGAGTCCAACAAATAAAGCAAGTCAGAATGAAAGGTAAGATTCCAATAAGAACAATTTGGGCTTTTTTTTTTTCAGGTCAAGTAGATGTGTGACATCCAACTAAGCGTTTAGCATCAGTAGGCCAGACATTAGAGAGTCATTGCCATTGCACTCAACACACAAAAATGAAAAATAGGTCATGTATTTCAAGTGAGTCTCTTTGGTTTCTGATTCCCAAAAACCAAAACGCAAAATTCAACTTAGCCCTGACACCCTGCCTCAAATGGTCTTGACTTACGACTCTGATGTTACCTATCGCAGTTACATTAAGTCATGGCCTGGAGTGCTTTTGTTGTCCTCAAAACCACGAAGATATCTCTGTATACATAAATGTATCTGCTTCCTTCACAAGACATTATTACTGCTAAAATCCATGGCACGTTATAGAAAAGTAGGTGGTGTGGATGTTCCACAACTTATTTTATTACAATATACTTTTTTATGACTATTAATTATAATGGTAGTATTCTTTTTCACCTTGTGTAATGCAAAGATTGATCATGATAGGTGTTCTTTTCCTCCTCAGAAATTAAAACAGAACCTACACCTTTATTAGTATAATTGCTATGCATACAAGATGAGGACTCTGGCAGCTCCCTGTTGAGAAGCTATTTCTTAATCATTCAGCTAATCTATGAGAACTACTTAGATGTACATAGCTCTTTATAACAAAATAATGCATTAGTCATTAAAAATAATCAATTATCACATGCACAATTAAGCAGTTGTTCCAAGTTTTCACTTTTAAATAAGAACCAAGAAATTTATTTCTTTCCATTTCCATGAATAGTTTCATACTTTTACATTTAAAAAAATCAGGCATATATAAAAATACACTAAAAAAGCAACATAGTATTCATATTTCATTTGGCTCACGATATAGATGTTGCACAATGAAAATTAAGCTCTATAGAATTTATTCTTAATATCCATCTTTTTTTTTAACAGTTAAATTTTTAGTATTGAGGAAATGCTGGGTCAATTCTACTGGCCCAAGTCATGAGCCCCCCTTTAATGTCCTTAGCTAATACAGGACCAAATTCTTTTACAGGTAACTCCTGCAGAATTCTTACAGCCTTCTGGGAATCATTTCCTAATTTGCAAACAACGTACACAGGAAAAGATGTTTGGCCATTAGTTCTCTGCTGTTCTTCACAAATTCTTTTTTTTAAGTATTCCAGATATTCTTCATCTTTTTCTTCTAATTTACTCAAAGGAATGTGGACAGCATGTTCCAGGTGACAAATATCCACTTCAACCTGTGGGCGAACATCTAGCAATACATGAGGAACTTGCTCATCCAACAGTTTTTTGTATTCCTCTACAGATATCCTGTCTTCACTGGACAAGAGATGTAAAGTTCTACATTTGTCTGTTGCAGAAGAACCACAAAATGCCTCATAATCCTGAAGGCAAGTAATATATGGATTGTCACCACAAACACCACAGTCTGATTTCTTTGGTCTTAACTTGATGTTGCGAAACCTCCCTTCCTGGGCATCAAACATCAGCATAAACTGATTGAAGGAGGAACCCATCCCCGAAACTATCTTCAACACTTCCAAGGCCTGAATGCACCCCACGATGCCAGGCACGACACCCAGCACTCCCCCATCCGCACAGTTAGTCACCGTCTCTGGTGGAGGGGGCTTGGGGAAAAGGCAGCGGTAGCAGGGCCCTCCTTGGTAGTTATACACAACCAGCTGCCCCTCCAGCCGGAGAGCACTGCCAGACACCAGGGGCTTCCCAGCCAGGACGCAGGCATCGTTCACCAAGTACCTGGTGGGCACGTTGTCGGAGCAGTCGGCCACCACGTCGTACTGCTGCACCAGCTGCAAGGCGCTGCGCGGACTCAGAGCCCCGCAGTAGGGCACGTACTGCACTGTAGAGTTGAGCTGTCGCAGGGCCTCCACGGCGGACACGGCCTTGGGGAGCCCCCGGCGAGCCTCCCCGTGCAGCACCTGCCGATGCAAGTTGCTCGTCTCCACCACGTCGTGATCCACCAGTCCCAGGCGGCCCACGCCAGCCGCGGCCAGATACTGGGCGAGGGGGCAACCCAGGCCGCCGCAGCCCACCACGAGCACGGAGGAGCGGGCCAGCAGCAGCTGTCCCCGCACGCCCAGCTCGGGCAGCACCAGCTGCCGGCTGTACCGCAGGATATCGGCGGGACTCAGCGCGGCCTGGACGGGCAGAGGAGGGAGCTTGGCGGGGAAGGCAGCGTCGGCCGCCCCAGCACCCTGCTCGGCGGCCCCACCATGCTCCTCCGCCAGGACGACAGCTAACTGCTCCCGCAAGCCGCGCAGCTCCCGCTCCCGCTGCTCGATCTCGGCATTCAACCTCGCCGCCTCCGCACCGCCCGCCATGTCTCAGCAGAAGGGCGGGCAACCCCAACTTCCGCCTCCGGCCGGCGACTTCCGGTCGCGCCGAGAGCGCTGATTGGCTGCGCCGCGCCGGTGCCGGGAGGGGCCGCGCTGCGATATGGCGGCTCGCAGCGGCGACAAGTTCTCGGTGCTGCTGCCCACCTACAACGAGCGCGAGAATCTGCCGCTCGTCGTCTGGCTGCTGGTGCGCACCTTCCGCGAGAGGTACGGCCGGGGGTCGGTCGGTCAATCAATCTTATTGCTGCAAGGGAAACCTTACAGCTGCCATACGAACCATTGCGTACGTTTCTGCTAGAAGATCTCTTCGTGTTCTGTTTCACGCTTTACAAAATGACTTAGGGAGAGAAATCGGGTTTTCTCTGTGTCCACTTCCAAAATAATTCTGGTTTCAGTGGGACCGACTTCGAAATTATCATCATAGACGATGGCAGCCCGGATGGGACGCAGGAGATTGCCGCGCAGCTGGAGAAGATCTACGGAACGGATAAAATCGTGAGTTGTACTTTTTTTTTTTTCCCTTTCTTTCTTTGTGTTGGGAAGTACTCGAAGTCCTTAGCAGCGCGGGATGGCGTCCCGGGGCTCTGCGCTGTTTCTGTTAGCCCTGCAGCTCGTTCGGGCTCTGGCAGTGCTTCAGCCAGGCGCCGGGCGGCCGCGGCGCTGCGCGCTGAGCATGCGCAGAACTGCGGCTGTGTGTCGGCGCCGCGCGCTCCTCGGCGCCCGGTGGTGGTTGCTGCTGTTCTCTGTGAGTGTGAGTGTGCGTGTGCGTGTGCGTGTGCGTGTGTGTGTGTGTATGCGTGCGTGCTGCGGGGAAAGGCGGGGTTCGCATAAAGCTGGATCTCGTTTTCTATGGCTGCCGGCACAGGGAAATTAGAAAAATGAAAGCGGCTAAGTTCTGGAGTCCTTCCGTTCTTTTTTGACACCAGTAAGAGAGAGCACGAAGGCAGATAGCTGGTGGTGCTGGTTAAATGCTTCGTTTTGAAGTCTCATCTGCGGACCAGGCCCTGTGGCAGCGCTGAGCCTCGCACAGCACGGGGGCATTACTTGTAGGCACAGGCGCGAGCTCCCGCTGCGTTAGTGCAGAAGCGTGGAGCAGCCACAGCTTCTCCTTGAATTGCGTTTCTTGTTTCTAGCCCCGATCCCCCTCTAGCCACCAAATTTTTTTCTTTTTTTCCCAAGCTATGTCAGCATCATGTTTACAAAGCTGTGCTTACTGGTCATAGTGCGTATGCAACTTGGGGGCGGCGCGTTCAAGGAAGCAGGTGAAGAACTGATTTCCCTTTTCTGTAAATGTTCAACTTTGACTATTAGGGAAAAAAATCAGGGTGAAAGGGAAGCAGAAACCAAAGTAACGATCAGTAGAAGCACTAACAATAGAAAGTGATACAGCCCTGCGGGAAATGAGGATAGTTAGCACAGGTTAAAAAACTTGTTTGTTCATATTCTGAAAGACAAATGATACTTCCATGTGGTCATTACTCCTCACTTACACTTGTCCAGATTTTCATGTGCGTACCTTTGTGTTAGTGTTTATATTTGTGTTAGTAGTATACTAAATCATGCTGGGGGATTTTCTAAAATATTCGCTGTTAGTGCTTATCAATCCCTTTAAAGTAATGTTGTTTAGGAGACCTTTGTTTGGATTCCTAACTGTATATTTGATAGTGGAATTTGAGGAAATCCTTTAATTACGGAGATGGTACTTTTAAATGTATTTTAATATGGGTAAAATGAGAATAAAAGTAAGGAGTTTATTTCAAATATGGCATGGACAGTTTCATGTAATAGTCTGCTTTTCCTGTATTTTGTCTGATTAGGTTATTTTTGTGTATCAACTAGATTTCTAAAAATGAAAAAGAGTTTTTCAAGTGTTTTTATACCTAAAAATAGAGAATTGTAAGGTGTCACCAAAGTCATTAAAACCTGTACTTCAGTTAATAGATGTATATTTTTATATATCCTGCAGCTTCTAAGACCTAGACCAAGAAAATTGGGCCTTGGTAAGTCCTTGTTAATTCTGGTTTGTAGTAAACATATATATCTACTGTATTCTTTGTTTGATTCTAGTGTATGAAGTTCTGGAAGTATCATCATAAAGCATCAAATCAGAAATACATGTACTCATTGGGTTTTATAAGCGAGCAAACTTACAAACCATGCACAAGTTAAGCACAACCTGAAAACTGTGTTCCGTGCTGTTCAGTCCAGCTGTGTTTTTCCATGTGTTACCATGCTCCTCCTCTCCTTCCCACACAGCATTCACTGATTACAGAATGAGGGATCTAGGCTGAGGTTAGACATAACTTCTACAGTGTCTTGGAGGAGATAATGGTGCTTTCTGTGCAATCTACCCAAGCACCTAGGATGCTACAAAACCTGGGCCATAGTTTGTGTGGTCTCCAAGCCTGGGATATTTCTCTGTCATATGTTTGGACAGACCTTTTCACAGCTGGCCCATTTTGTTGTAACTATTTAATTATGATTATAAGTAAACAAAAAAATACGTATCTGACAGATGTCCAGTGCTCAAACTACTAAGTATTGTCTCATCTATTAACTAACATTTGAATTGATGGCTTTGAAGTACATTACAAAAGTTACTTATGTTCCATTTCTGTACCATCTTCATCAGGCACTGCCTATATTCATGGAATGAAGCATGCCAGTGGGAATTTTATTGTTATTATGGATGCTGACCTGTCTCACCATGTAAGTTCTATTTTACATACAAATTTTTTTAATCTATTATAATTAAATTTTCACAGTTCCCCCCCCCCC
>NC_034427.1:13472817-13487117 GCF_002078875.1 Numida meleagris
TTATCTCATCTGTTTTCTTTCTATTTCAGCCAAAATTTATTCCAGAGTTCATCAGGTGGGTGCGACTTCTAGTTTAAACATTTAAACACTGTTTTGCAGTAAGATTTGAAAGCTGTCTAATTGTAGTAAGAAAATGATCAGGGCAAGTCTTCAAATACAAGTGATTGGAACAAACCTAACAAAGTCCAAAGTAATCCTGAAAAAAATAGTTTCCTACTGGACTAAAAATCCCCAAGTTTAAACTAACAGAGAACGTGTGTGGCTGAGTACTTCTCTTCCTTGTAACGGTTGTTCAGCTTAGAAAACCACATATACATGTATATGAAGATAATCATCTTCTGCTCCCAGTGATCTCCTTGTGTGTGTGTGTGTAGGAATATAGACAGGAGGACCAAGTTCGCACTTAATTGTAAAGTACTTCCCTCCTTCTGCTTACCTCTTACCTTCCTCTCCCTGTTACACTTCAACTCCTGAGAAAAACAGACTCAGGGTAGTTAAAGACTTGGTAACTTTCTTGCTAAATAGTGCCAGAGGCCAAAAGTTCTAGCCAATTAGCCATGATATGGACTAGGGATAGTTCCAGACCTGCTTTTTTTCTCCTTACTGTGTGGTTGTGTCATTTAAATATTTAAATCAGAATTTAAGACTATCCTGGCTTTGAAAATGCATAGGTCTATATTTATGAACTAGTCTCTGAAATTCTGTTACATAATTGGTAAAAGATAATCATAAGATACTTTGAGATAGTTCTTTATTAGAGAACAATTAACTATTTTTTTTAATGCATGATGTTCATAACTATTGTTTTGCTGTGTTCTCTGCTTATTTGTTTAAAAGTTTGTAAGGTATACGTTTTGTATTGAGTGATCATTTTTATTTTGAAATTCATACTAACTTCATGCAAATGTTCTTCCTTTTTCTGATAAAAACCTATTTCTAATAGAAAGCAGAAAGAAGGCAATTTTGATGTTGTATCTGGAACAAGGTATAAAGGAAATGGAGGAGTATATGGCTGGGATTTGAAAAGAAAATTAATCAGGTTAGTGTTTTTCTAGACATTTACACCTAAATTTGTTATTTAGAAATTAATAAGAACTCCAAATATAGAACTGAAACAATAAATCTGTGTCAGTTGAATGGAGTCTTTAATAGTACTGGGTACTGCAAAATGATGTTAAATAATGGAAACATGCACAATTTGTCTTCAATTAAAAGCCATCAGGAAAGAAATTATTACTAAGTTCACAATAAAATGGTTGGTTCAATATACAAATCTGCAGAGCATCAGTTTGGGACACTTTTGCCTCATCATCCAAAGAATGAGCTGAGACTATGACACTTTTTCACGTTTACAAGACGTGATTTGTTAGCGTTACGAGCTGCAATGGTCCTTTCTCTCAGCAGTAAATCACTTTCTGAACCCCTTTGACGCTCTGATTTGGCAGAAGTTAAGAATTATCTGGCGTGATCAATGTCAATAGTTCAATAATCTTAAATTTGAAAAACTAAATGTTGTGTTTTGACTTAAAGACAAGCATTTATTAATAAAATTTAGCAATGAAAACATATTAAAAATTGTTTCATATTAAGCAATAGTTTTTTTTTTTTTTTAACTTAATTTTACAAACTGTTTGATTTTCCTGCATTGTGAACTGCATAGTTTTGACATTTTTTTTCCTTTCACAGTCGTGGTGCCAATTTCATAACTCAAGTTTTGCTGAGGCCAGGTGCATCAGATTTAACAGGGAGTTTCAGGTATGGTATGCAAGTCTTAAACTCTATTTGAAATTAAGAAACTGCTATAATAAGAATTGGAGTAAGAACAGGCCTTCTTTATTGAACATTGTGACATCTGTTTGAAAAGAGTAATAAGTAAGTAATAGTAGACTACATTGCAGGAACTGTTGCTCCAATGACTTTGTTAATTTTTTTTTTAAATAATGATGATATGAATGAATGAATGATTACAGTTAAGATTCCCAAATGCACAGTATTGATTTCTGAAGATCAAAAATAGTGCTTTGTTTCATTTCCTTTGTAATCGCTTTCAGGTTATACAGAAAAGAAGTCTTACAGAAATTAATGGAAAAATGTGTTTCTAAAGGATACGTCTTCCAGATGGAAATGATTGTTCGGGCCAGACAGCTAGGATATACTATCGGAGAGGTATAGTGAAACTTCTGTTAAGTTTTGTGCTTTTATTTAAATGCAGTTAGAGTTGTATGAGGACAGGCTGAGAGAGTTGGGGCCTTTCAGCCTGGAGAAGAGAAGGCTTCAGGGATACCTTATAGCGGCCTGTCAGGACCTGAAGGAGGCCTACAGGAAAGCTGGGGAGGGATTTTTTGTTAGTGCGAGCATCAAAAGGATGAGGGGAAATGGTTTTAAACTGGAAGAGAGTAGATTTAAACTGGACATTAGGAAGAAATTCTTTATTGCTGAGGGCAGTGAGACACTGGAACAGGTTGCCCAGAGAGGTTATGAATGGCCCCTCCCTGGAAGCACTCAAGGCCAGGCTGGATGGGGCTGTGAGCAACCTGGTCCAGAGGGAGGTGTCCCTGCCTATAGCAGGGGGTTGGAACTAGATGATCGTAAGGGGCCCTTCCAACCAAACCACTCTGTGATTACTGGAAGCGTAGCAAATTCTGAGCTCTTCCAAAAATATGTAAGATTTTCAAATTACCATAAAGAAGTTACATATGCAGTTTTTCCATCTTTTCCAGATGAACACTACATGTGAAATTCCACTTACTTATTCCCTTGTCTGATAAGTCCTTCCCTTTTCCTGTTGTCATTTCTTTAGGTGCGTTATTTTATCAGGTTTTGAAAGGAAGAGGGAAATTCCAAATATACCAGGAAATCTGCACTGAGCCTTCTCTTTCCTCCTCTTTATTGTAGAGACACCTCTAGTTTGGTTGTCTCAAAATATTTCATTTTCTCCAGCAACCTAATTCTGTTTCAGATTTATTGTTGTCTGTCATTCATTTCTGTGTTCTTCTCCAGCTTTCCAGCTCTTACAACTTTCAACTTCTAAACTTTCTTGATGTGCTATCTATAGTCATTGAAAAAGAACAACAGTTATATCCTGTATTCCTAGTAGTCTTATTGCTGCCTGTTATATTTCATTGAATTGCTCTTGGTAGTGTCTTACTTCACTGGAATGCTCTTTGCAGCCAAATCTCAGAAACGGTTCATCACCATTTTCATGACCGTGAACTGTTGGGGAACTCTGTTCTGGTCCTTCACTCTCTAAATCCTGTGTATTGCATTTCTGTATGAACATTGGGTAGTGTATTTTTACACAATGCACCAGGCTCTTTCCCTTTTCTTACTCATGGAGTGACAACACCATGCTGACTGTAGCTTGGGTTTGACCTTGAATTTCTTTGGTTTTCACATCCAGCTGCATTCACGTTTTGCTTTTTAATGTTGCTGAATAAAATACTCGCCTGTCTATATGCCCAGTACTGAAATGTAGGATGAGAAGAGTTCTTATTTATTATACATTTTGAAAACACTAAAATACGTGGGTTTTTTTTTGTTGTTTTTTTTTAAAATGCTATCATGGCTTGCTTATATCTCTTCTTCGCGCTGCTGCGAAGACCTTTTTTCTGCCTACTATTTGATCTCACCACTCGTTGATTTGCATGCCTCTGCTGGTTGCATAGCATCAAATATGAGACACTTTTTTCCAGGTTCAAAGTCTGACAGACAGCCTGTCTTCGGTAAGCCTCATGTCTCTGAGGCAGCGTCGGGACATAGGCTCTGTTTTGTGATGGTTTAGTTATGCTGTCCTCAACAATTCCTGTGTTACATTCCCAAGGAGGCAGTCTCCCTCCTTCTTCAGCTTCTCACGTGTGGGAAGAGTTCTGATACCTGAAGGGTTGCTTCATTATTCTGTTTCAGCTTTGTCTTTAAGACTTCCTTTGTGATATCTGTAACAGACTCAACAGCGTTCACATTGCTGCTGTAGACTGATAAGTAAGATTACTGTACTATTTTGGGTTTTTTACTCTTCTGTTTATCATCTCTATATTGTAACTTCCTTGGGCAGGATCATTTTCCATTATCTCCCAAGTCCATTGGTATAGTATTTCCTGGCCAATAGTTAAGATACTTAAATGATTTATAATTATCCAAATAGTAGTAGTGAAATTCAAGAAGAGTTGGTGTTTGCGTGTCTAATTCCTGGTTTGCGGGTGCTGCTTTTTTAGCTACAGGCAGAAGAGGAGTTATTACGTAGATATAAAATGTATACCATCACGAGGGTAGAACATCTTTCATCAGTGGTCAGGAAATACCACTACTGAGATCCTGCACTGATATCTTCAGTGATTTCTGTCCGTGTTCCTTAGATCAAATGTCCATGGTTGCCATGATGCTTACCTGGATTGTCAGAAAGACCCTACTAAGCAAGCCAGTCGTTGCTGAGTCTATCTCAATGCTTTTTTTAGTTGTCTTATCTGTTTTCTTTCCCCGGCTTCTCTTCTATCGTTGTCTGATCTGCTTAGAATTGTGAGAAATCCTCAGTCCTGGCACAACTGCAAGGGTGTGGTGATTTTTGTGTTCCACTTGCCAGATGATTTCTAACTGAAACTGCCAACAGAGCACTAAGCCAATTTTTTAATGACTTTTGCAAATGTCGTTCTTTATTTTAGGCCCTGAGGTTTCTTAGTTGCACCCTCAAACACATACAGAAATTTTTGAATGTTCTAATACAGTATAGGCAAAATGACCTGTCATGCATCATTGCACACGGTCAGATCACTGAAAATGAGTACGTTCCTAACGTTTTATGAGTAGTGAGTTAATTGCTTAATGAAAACAAAATGAGTTTTTAAAAATGATTTTTTATCCTGTAAATAATCTATAAAATGGCCAAAGACAGACAAAGTGCATATTCTTACAGACAAGTCCTACCCCTACCTGCCATGTTCAGTTATCACCTCCTAGCCATTGGCAAAGCTGATCAGAATGCTCTTTCATGGCAGCAGGGGATATTTGCCTTCTGGAGGCACTGACTTAAAGGTGCTGAATTTACCTAACAGGGACAGCGATGAAGATTGATTCTGAGCCCCTAGAATTTTAGTGTGCTTATGTTATTACGTTTGTTCTGCCTACTGTATCATCCACCCACTGAGTAATGTCCTTGGATCATCTTTGAAGGTGGTAAACTAAATATGTTCATGCTGCCCAGCTGCAGGCCATCGTTAAAACCCTGATAAGGGGAACTGAGACGAAGGAAGCCAATCTGGTGCTTTCATACTTCACCTATATAAGCATGCTGTAGCTTGAAGTCCGTGTTTTGGTTTGGTTTTGTATTACAGAATTTCTCATTATGTATGTTTTGAACCTTAAAAATAATATTGCTTGTTTCAACAGGTTCCTATTTCATTTGTCGACCGTGTCTATGGAGAATCTAAACTGGGAGGCAATGAAATAGTCTCCTTCTTAAAGGGACTCTTGACATTGTTTGCTACAACATAAGACTTACTCCTAAATTAATTATTTTAGAAAAACATTTTCTGCCATCGGTATGGTTTTTACATATAATAGCAGAAGCTTGATAATTTGCCTGTGACCAGAAGACCTGCTATAAACTAACCATTAAACAAACCAACAGTAATAAACTCAATGTACTGTGTGTGAACCTAGTCAAAATAAAGACATACACCATATGGTACTTTTGTGAAAATAAATAAATAACAAAGTCTTAATAAAGAACACAAACAGAGCTAAATGATCTTTTGCATTTAGAAACGAATAATTATTCAGCAGAAGTTTAAAGATGATTTTGAACTAAAGCAAGGTCATAAATAGAATTTCTTCTCTTAGTTCTCTGTTCTGCAGATAGTATTTTAATATATAGCAGCGAGTTGGCTTTCTTTCCTCAATGCAGACATACGTGTTTCTTGGAGTAGATCAAAGGTGTTTCTACAAAACTGACAGCAACTTCTGTTGCTCAAGAAGAAAGACAGATAAATACAATGATTTGGTCTTTGTAAATTTATTCCAAAGCTGGAAAGATAGAATATTCTTTGGGTAAGAAAGAATCATTCTGGAATATTTTTATATTGTGTGCATGTCCAGAAATAAATGATTCCTTTGTGCTATTTTTTTTAGAAATTAAGTATTTTTTAAAATCTAAAACAAGAGGATAACATCTCCCTCAGTGTTAGGGTGATAGAAGATCTGTGTCACCTCACCGAGGACGTCAGAGAGATTCTTCTTGTGTCGAATAATATTTTGCAATGTAATTGCTGTACTTGTTCCAGATCCTGATGAAAGAAATACAACAACGTGATCTGTTTGTGTTTCACTGGTTGTGTTTCACTGTTTGATCTAGTCGGAAATCAGAAATGAAGCGCTTGCAATCAAATATGCATTTTGGGAACAGCAGTAAAAATCAGCAAAAAGAAAGAATTAATAAGCACAAAGATGGAATTATTCTGCTAATGGCTTTGTATACGTGAAAAATACATCCTCGGGATTTTTTTGGTGGTGGGAAAGGGGAGTTCTTTGAATATACTTATCTCAGAAAACAGCGGGAGAGGAGAATCAGCACGTCTCTACAATTGTACCTATTTGGATTGTATCTGCTTACATGTTGTTAATAGTCAACAAATGTAGCAAGGCTGTAAAATGATAAAATCCTATTTCGGATAACTAGGTGAAAAACAGATGCCACTCAGTGAGTGAATGTAAAACCACAAAACTTCAAAATGAAAACTTCCTGCCCGGTGGGCTGTTTTAATTAGAGATGCTCCTTTGTTCTTTAGTGAAGTTATACATATTCTGATATTCTTCTCTTTTTCTGAGTACTCAAGGCAAATATTTTGTATTTCGTTTGCTTTAAAGCAATAGAAGCGCAGCTGTAGGTTTGGATCGCTGTGACGCAGTTAGGCAGGTTCAGCTCTACGTTCTGTGATGTGCCTGAACTTCTCGAGCGAATCGTGTTCATCACTGTGGAATTTAATTCAGTGCGGGCTCATCTGATCTGCTAACATACACAGTAATCTCTGGGTGTAGAGGCCCACTGAAATCTCATGTGATTAGATTTCATCTATTTATGCTTTGTTTGGAGCATTCATGGCATATTTTTAATTACCTAATAGTTTTTAAAAGTTTATTCAAATTTTCATGCTACTAGAATATATATTGAGCCTCAGCAAGATTGTATTTTCTCAGACTTTTGTGTAACAATGTCCATTATATTAGTTCTTTGTGATCTAACTGCTGTGAATTGGAATGTACATGCCTGGTAAATTTCCTTAATTACAAAGTCATTGTGTCTACTTATGAGATGGTGTTTGAAGTAAGGTGATTTACATATAAATTAGGATCACCGTACGCAGGGTATTCTGTGTTTTGTGGTATGTACAGGTTGCAAGTGTGACTGGGTGGTTTCTTACCATGCTTAGAGGTAATGGAATTAAGTTGTAAAGAAAGAAATGCTGTGAAAACTACAGCAAGTGTTCCACAGCATCAATACAGAATTAGAAAATGCTGTTGAAAGTGACTAAGAATAACATGGATCCAGTGGAAAGAAGCAGAATTAAGAATTTCACTGCTGAACTGCTAGCTGCAGAGCAGCTCTGTTCCTTTCAGAAGTTTCCCTGCTGCACGTTTTAAAAGCCTGAACTTCAGAAGCAGCTGCTGCTTGTGTGCCTGGCCCTCCATGCACATGCAGAGAGAATCATGAAACAGTCTTGTGTTAATGTTTAGTCACTGTGGGGACTAAAAACATCTGATTCTAATACATTCCCTGTTTGAGCACTTCAGAACCTCACTTTTAACTAAGACCTTTTCTCCTGCATGCGCTGCTGTGAAAATTTGTAAAAAATAAATATTGTAAAACTGTAGCCAGGGGTCAGAGTTCTAACAGAAGTCCTTCAGTAAAGCTAGTATCCTTTAAACACAAAATGGGATGAAATAGCCTTCATGTAGTGCTACTTCGGCTGTTTGGGGGTATTTGTTAATATAAACCCTCTGAGTTACTTCAATTTGTTCTCAGCTTCTTTTAAACAAGCCTCTTTGTATTGGAAGACTGCTTATATAAATTGTTAGCATAAAACAAACAAACGTGTTGTAGGAGAATATTGGCCTATAATATAAGAAGGAAGTTGTGTGAGAATAGCTGTGCTGTCTCTAAGCAGTCCACAACAGATACAGGATGAAAGCAAAGAAATACAGCTACTATGATCTTTGCCCAAAGGTACCAGCAGGCAGCAGTGCGGGGTCTTCTGGGGCAGAGGTCACAAAGACCTAGACATGGTCATGGTTTGTGGATTAGTCTGGTTGCTTTTTGAATCCCTTTGTAGTGTCCTGCAGCATCCTGTGGCAGTGAGTTCAGTAATTTATACATGTATTTTGTGAAGTACTCTATTTTAAACCTATCACCTAATAAGTTCATCAGATGTTCTCTATTGTTTCCTTGTTTTCTTGCACTTAATTTTATAGATGCTTCTTTTTTTCATCATACTCAGTCCTGTTTGGTTGGTTTTTTTTTAAGCTCCTCAGACAGAAGCCACCCTGCTGTTCTCAAAATATTACTGGCAGGTTACAGTTCTATCGTCATTAGGGGTCAGGTGCCCAGAACTCCATGCAATGTCTTAAATATGTACTAGGGATTTATACAGTGGCATTTTAGGTTTCAGTTCCTTTCTTAATAACATTGCAGTACTCTGCTTGCCTTGGTTTTGGCCACCACAAAGCTCTGAATTGACATTTACAGGAAATTTTTCACTCTATGTCCCTGGTTTTACAGTTCCGCATAAATCAGCTTTTCTTAATTACATCCATATTCATTTCCTATGAAAGCACAATGTACTGCTAATGTACTTTACTTTCTCTATTATACTTCCTTAAGAATCTGTGTCTGCTAGCACTCAATCATTTGGCAAGAACAGGAGCTTTAGTTCCTTCCTGGCTTAGATCTGTGTGTATCGTGGCTATGTTTGGTTGGGCACGCCAATGAAGAGGGAGGAGAAGGTAACTCACATTTCGTACCAGTAATACATCCTTTCCCATGAACAGCAAACTGATTACTTCCTTTGGCAAACAGGCAAGGCTGTGGGAAGGAGACCTCTCCTTGTCATTGTGGACTAGGGGGTCAATGTGATGCCTGAAAAGACTCGCACACCAGGCTCAGTTGTTCAAATCCGTGAAAGAAGCCAAAGCGTGTGCTGAACTTTAAGAGCGTAGTCCCAACAGACTTGAAGTTACAGAATAACAGGTTGCAAAGTTCTGCATAGTGTTTCACAGAGCTCATATACCTGTGTGAGGTGCTTGCACTCTATGTGGTTTGTGAGGACATTCAAATATACATCTCTAGTCAGAGCTGTGCTAAATGACCTAAGCATGCTTGTATTGGCATGAAGAAGTTTGTCATACAAACTGAAGCCCCAGCTTTGGAATGAAACACACTACAAGGGGCTGCTGAAGTCAGTATCACCTTTTGTCAATGGACTTACCCCCTGATCAACTACACCATATGGCAGCTGGGCTGTGAGCAGCTGTGGTCTCCTCATGCCCTTAACGCCTTCCAAAGCTCGTGCCCTGAGGTATGGATTTTCTCACTCTTAGTCACGTGAATCACACAAGGACAAGTTGAATCCTTCTGGCTACATCATGATCCCAAAGCTGGGACAACCACTTCTTAACAACCAAGCCCTGGTTAACACATCCAACTGAACTGGAAAGCAGCAGCAAAATAATATCTCTAGTTTATCTCATTTGGGTATTGGGGTGAAGAGTTGTCTGATCTGAAATAGTGGGAAACTGGCTTCAGTTTTGGTTTGTTTTTAAAATATGAACCTCTAACCTGTGCCTGCAATAAAGATGTGCCTAGTTCAATACGGACAATACAATAAAACATATTTTCCAACGGACTGTGTAGAAAGCCAACTGCAAGGCTGCACAACCTTCTGCGTATCAACAGTAAAAAATAGCAATGACTAATCAATAATATTTATCTAAGGGTCTATCAAGATGACTAGTATAAGCATGGATTGAAATTTTGGCACAACTGAATTAAATGACAGATTGCCTACTGAGTTCAATACATTGGACTTCAGCAACAGCTTTTCAGCAGTTAGCATTTCAGAGTGGTAGGCACATTTTAACATTAGGATCAATAAGAACAGAAAATACACAGACAGGAGGATTGCTTATCAAACGTTATCAATGTGTTATGACACGTACCCCCAAGGTGTCACATTGTAGAAAACATGACTAAAAAAGGTAATCACAGAACTTCTGTAAAGCACAGAAACTTTTGGAGCATCGTTTTCTCCTCTGTGGCCCTGTTAAATTTCACCTTTTTTCTTCAGGCACAGTGGCCATGCATAGCATCTTATGTGTTGTGATTCTTATTATTCAGAGGGAAGTATATTGGGACTGGAGAGAACAAAACTGAATTGCAACTTTTAATCCAAAATTAGACCTGAAAACTTAGCTCCAGTGAGAGGGATTTCAACAAAGCAGCAAAAGGCAAAGGTATTAAAATGGAAGGTTATTCCTGCAAGGTTAGCTGTAGTGGCAGTTCAATAGAAATTGATAACAATGGTGCATCTCAAAAGACCTGTGTTTGGCTCTCAGCACTTTTGTTCTTTTTCCTACACCTCTAGCAGCAGGTGAACACAGATGCAGCCACTGAGAACCTGATGTTTGCTGGGAGGCTGTGGATGGTTATCGAGTTCCTAAAACGATGTGCTCTCAGAAGGGGAAAGATCTGAGCACTAAATGATACTTCTACCTTTGTCTTCCAGAACAGGAAAGATCTTGACTGAGCTCCTAGTCACTGCTAGAGAATGCCCAGCTGCCTTCCAGCCCACCACTTCTGTGCAAGAACAATCCACAAAGAAAATTACCTGGTGAAGTTCATGTCGTGACTCAAATGTGTTCAGAGAGCTCTCATTTCTACTCCAGTTATCCATTCTGCTTGCTCTTGCAAAGAAGGCATGTGGCAGTACTTTTGATGGGCTGATCCTGTTAAAATAATTTCATTACTTCTTATTAGAGCTTGAATGCAGAAGTAAAAGAGACAAGCTGCTTGAGAATGCTATATTGAAATTTTGAAGTTAGGTGATTTTTTAATTAGACTTTTCAGTTTACATCTTTCATTAAGTAAATCCTCAATCTGAATTCATTCTGAAAGTGTTGACAACATGGAAGATGTCAATCTTATATCCACAAAAACAATGTGGTTTGTCATGGCAGAACAACATCACCTCCAAAGGACGATATATTTGACTGACCAGCTTCCAAGTGAAATTTAAGTGTTGTTTATGGCAGATAAATTTCTTACTCGTCTAAGAGATTGACATTCCTTCCTAGCTATCCTAACCAACTAACTAAATCAATCTTACGCAGCTCTTACCACAGACCTTCTCGAGTTAAGGTTTTTTTTTTTTTTTTTTTCCATTTTTCTTAAAGAAAAGGAAGGGGAAGGAATGGAGTGCTCTGTGTGGAGGCATAGTTCTTCCCTACTTTCATCTCGATACAGACCAAATTTGGCTCCTTCCTGGTGATTTTTGCCTAAGTCATCTTCATGGCAGAAGGTTACAGAATGCTGACAGATGACGAAGTGTCTTAAACAACAAAGGAGCTGGAAGGCTCAATCCCCGTGAGACTGGGGATCTTAGTGCTGCTGAGGATTAACCTTAATTGTATTTATTATATAATTAATTATGTTAGGTGCTTATGGCCATTGATAGTTGGCTGAGTTAGTTTGCATTTGAACAAATATAGTGCTGCTGCTAAGCTAATACCATTGTAATTATGGGCACAGTTTTGACCTGAAGAAGGAGCACAACACACCTGCAATCATACCTATTCAACTTGGGAGTGCTAATTGTGTTGCCTCTAGTGTTAAACATTTAGCCTCCTACTGTGCTCTGATTTTACTGCTTGTCAGAGCTTGTTGTGAAAAACAATACCCATTTCCGTGATACAAAATGCATATTAAGAATATTATCATGACATTTTGTTTCATTCTGTACGCCTCACACACAGCAGAAAAATGGACTCAAGGCTTATTTTTCCTTCTTCCCTGCTGCTTGAATTTTACCTTTCAAATCAACCTTCTCATACAAGCTTTGTATTACTCTCATCTTTCTTTTTAACTTGAGAAGTGTTGAAATGGTGGTACTGTGCAAATCATCCAGAAAACTCTCACTAAATGAGAGCAAGGTCTTGCCCGTCACTTCAGGATTGCTTTCAACATGTATTGTCCTGTCCTCACCTCAAAATCTTCTCAGTCCCATCCTCACAGGATTTATGCCAAAACAGGCAGTGGCTCCCACTTCTCAAACTGCTGCTGCTACATTATTGTTCCCTCCTGCTCTTCTCTCTCTGCCTTAAGAAACTCCTCCCGCATCACCAATCTTCTGCGGCTATTTCTGCGTTCTTGTGCTTCTCTTTCCATCCCTATGCAATTTAATTCCTCTCGCACCAAATTCCAGTTTCTGGGTCCTTTCCAGTTTGTTTTCCACACATGTTTTGGCCCTAGTTCTGGACCGGGTACCATCATCAGAACATGGCTGAAAAGCTTTTTCCAGATGGAAATTCCTTGATGCTGTCAGCTATTGAGGAAGTGGTTAGAGGGCTTTCAGGCAGCGGCTGCCAGCCTGGACGCTATTTCTGGTGAGCAGCAAGAAGCAAGCACAAGATACAAAGTTACGCTGGCAGTCTGATACACTTGCAACCAGAATTGAGGACAAGAAAAGATGTCCAGAAGCTGCTGATTTCTCCTGCTGAATGCCCAACTATTTACACACAATCTCACATTGTGTTTCTCCCCTTAGTTATCTATCAAATCTAATTGCTATTTCTAATTTCATTTTTGTCTTCCATGGAACTTTGTTCCTCTCACCTTACGGCACTTCTGTGTTTTCTAAAATTCATCTTTCAGCGTGGAAGGTTTGTGGGTCAGGGATTTGTTCTTCGGGTGCTAGGGTTCTAGAACCCCGTTTTCTTAGTGTTAAATTATAAGCTTTGCTGTTGCCAGGTAAGTTTTGCGTAAATCCATTCTGTTGTAAAACAAAGACTTTCCATGACTTTGATTCTTATGGCCACTGATGTGAAGAGAACGTATGGTGAAATGGAGGTACGATTTGCAAGCAGCGTGCTTCTAAACTCTGTCGAATTAGAAATTCTTGAAGAAAGGTAACAAAACATCACTGAAATTTTCATGAAAGCTACTTATGTGAATTGCGATAAACGCAGTAATGAAGGCTTGCAGGATATGAGCCATTCAGAAAAGCAGTAATTTGTTGTTTTATGACACCTAAGGAGGCCTCGGTGACTTTCCTATAAGCTTAACCTCTGGGCACTGCTCTGAACCCAGATGTTCAGAACCGCCTTCACTCCCCCTCAGGTGTCGGTGTGCTCCTGAGGTGCAGCTGTGCTCCACCTCCTTCTCGGGGCAGCTCCGTGTCACGGCTGCGTCAGGCCTCGCTCCTGAGAGGCAGGGGCACGGCTGTGCTTCGAGCAGGAAGGGCTGCAGGCCGAGTTCTGCCCCGTCGGGGGCACCAAATGGCCGATTCACGCCCTAACACCTTCAGGCGCTACGGTGCAAAGGAACCGGTGACTTCGCCCCACTCGAAGCTCTCGGCCTGCCCCGCCCTGCCCCGCCGCCTTACTCTCCCCTCCCGCCCCAGGCGGCAGCGCTGCGCGCGTTGTGAATGAGGCCCCGGGGGCGGCGGGGCGGGAACGACGCCGGACGCGCCCTGAGGCGCCGCCGCAGCACGAGACAGCGCTCCGCCGGCCCCGAGGTCACGTGCGCGGCGCGCGGTCACGTGGGCGCGCGGCTCACCAGGCGCGTGCCCCCACCCGACGGCGGCGGCGGCCCCAGGACGGGATGTAGTTCCGGCTGGCGACGGCGGAGGGATAACCGGGCGGCGTCAGCTCCCGCTCCGGACTCAGCCGCAGGGCGCGGCGCCTCCTAGCGGGGCCGGGGTAGATCCCGCCGCCGCCGGCCGCCTCCGTCTTTCTCGCGAGAGCCCCTCGCCCCCTCCCCCCCGCCCGCTCCCGAACCGGTTCGGCCGGGCCGCGCGAGCCTCCGGCCCGAGGTCGGGGCGCGCCCCGCGGGGCGGGGATGGGGACCCGGCCGGCGGGAACGCGGCGGGGCTCGGTCCCCCTCCCCTCTCGGCCGCGGCCCCGTCCCCTCCCGCCGGACAATGAGTCCCGTATGCTAATGAGAGTCTCGCGTCACTTCCGCTCTTTCTCGGCCGCCATCTTGGCCAGGGCAGGTTCTGGGCAGGAGGGACCCGGCTGTATTGTCTGCAGGGAGCCCCCCCCCG